>NC_082724.1:80061111-80066111 GCF_030144855.1 Hypanus sabinus | reverse complement strand
CACCCAGACACCCACACACACCCAGACACCCACACATACACACATGCACACACACACACCCACACACACACACCACACACACACACATACATACACCCACACACACACACACCCACGCACACCCACATACACACACTCTCTCTCTCTCTCTATCACACACCCACATACACACACACACATACACCCACACACACAGACATACCCACACATACACCACACACACTCTCTCTCTCCCACAAACACACACACCCACGCACACCGATATACACACACACTCTCTCTCTCTCTATCTCACACACATACACCCACACACACAGACTCTCTCTCTCACAAACACACACACACACCACACACTCACACACACATCCACCCAGACATACACATACCCACACATACACCCACACACTCACACTCTCTCTCTCACACACACCCACACAAAAACACACACACATCCACACCCACACACACACAGACGCACACACACACTCTCTCTCTCTCTCTCTCTCTTTCTCACACACACACACACATAATCTCTCTCTCTCACACACACACATGTACACACACACCCACACAAACACTCACACACATCCACACCCACACACACACATATACACACACACTCTCTCTCTCTCACACACACACACTAAGACACACACCCACACATACAGCCACACACACTCTCTCTCTCACACACCCAGATACACACACACACTCTCTCTCTCTCACACACTCACATGTACACCCACATACACAGACACATATACACACACCTAAACACATCCACCCACACACACACATACACACACACCCATGCACACACACATATGCACACAAACACACACACTCTCTCTCTCTATCTCTCTCTCTCTCACACACACACACACACACACACAACCATACTGACACATACACCCACACACACACTCTCTCTCTCGCAAACACACACACACACACACCACACACACACAGAAATACACACACCCAGACACCCACACATACACACATACACCCACACCCACACACAGACATACACACACCCAGACACCCACACATACACACACACCCACACACACTCTCTCTCTCTGTCTCTCTCTCTCACACACACACACCCACGCACACCCACATACACATACTCTCTCTCTCTCACACACACACCCACATACACACACATATACATACACACACCCAGAAACCCACATACACACACACATACACACACACACAGACACCCACACACATCCACCCACACACACACACCACACACACACACACACGCACACCCACATACACACACTCTCTCTCTCTCACACACACACATACACACACATAATCTCTCTCTCTCACACACACACACACACGCACACACACACATACACACACCCACACACACACACGCACACACATACACACACTCTCTCTCTCTCACACACCCACATACAGACACATATACACCCCCACACATACACTCTCTGTCTCACACACCCAGATACACACACTCTCTCTCTCTTACACACACACACACACACCCACACACACCCACATACACATACTCTCTCTCCCTCTCTCACACCCACATACACACACACACACACACACATAATCTCTCTCTCTCTCTCACAAACACACACAGACACCATACACACACACACACACACACACATACCCACACATACACCCACACACACACTCTCTCTCTCTCACAAAAACACACACACATTCATACACCCACACACACACACACAGACACACACAGACACACACATAATATCTCTCTCTCTCTCTCACACACACACACATACACACACCCACACCCACACACACAGACATACACACACCCAGACACCCACACATACACACATACACACAGACCCACACACACTCTCCCTCTCTCTCACACACACACACACCCACGCACACCCACATACACATACTCTCTCTCTCTCACACACCCACATACACACACATATACATACACACACCCAGAAACCCACATACACACACACATACACACACACACACACACACATGCACACCCACATACACACTCTCTCTCTCTCTCTCTCTCTCTCTCTCTCTCACACACACACACACTCACACACACACATATATATACACACACCCAGTCACCCACATACACACACACACAGCGACCCACACACATCCACCCAAACACACACACACATACCCACACATACACCCAAACACACACTCTCTCTCTCACAAACACACACACACCACACACACACACACACACCCACGCACACCCACATACACACACTCTCTCTCACACAAACACACACACACACACACATACATACACACACACCCCGACACCCACCTACACACACACACCCACACATACACCCACACACACACACTCTCTCTCACACACTCACATACACACACACACTCTCTCTCTTTCTCACACACACTCTCTCTCTCTCTCTCTCTCTCTCTCTCACACACACACACACACATAATCTCTCTTTCTCTCACACACACACATCCACCCACACACACACACACCCACGCACACCCACATACATATATTCTGTCTCTCTCTCAACCACCCACATACACACACACACACACACGCGCACACACATAATCTCTCTCTCTCTCACTCACACACACACACACACACTCACACACACACATATACATACACACACCCAGACACCCACATACACACACACACACAGACACCCACACACATCCACCCACACACACACACACACATACCCACACATACACCCGCACACACACTATCTCTCTCTCACACACCCACATACACACACACTGTCTCTCTCTCACACACTCTCTCTCTCACACACCCAGACACCCACACACACCCAGACACCCACACATACACACATACACACACACACCCACACACACACCACACACACACGCATACATACACCCACACACACACACACGCCCACGCACACCCACATACACACACTCTCTCTCTCTCTATCACACACCCACATATACACACACACATACACCCACACACACAGACTCTCTCTCTCACAAACACACACACACACACACAGAAATACACACACCCAGACACCCACACATACACACATACACACACACCCACTCTCTCTCTCTCACACGCACACACATCCACCCACACACACACATAATCACACATACACCCACACACACACATACATACATCCACACACACACATACATACACCCACACACACACACACCCACGCACACCCACATACACATACTCTCTCTGTCTCACACACCCACATACACACACATATACATACACACACCCAGAAACCCACATACACACACACATACACACACACACACACAGACACCCACACACATCCACCCACACACACACATATTCTCTCTCTCTCTCTCTCTCTCACACACACACACACACTCACACACACAGATATATATACACACACCCTGTCACCCACATACACACACACACAGCCACCCACACACATCCACCCAAACACACACACACATACCCACACATACACCCAAACACACACTCTCTCTCTCACAAACACACACACACACACCACACACACACACCCACATACACACACTCTCTCTCTCTCTCTCTCTCTCTCTCTCTCACACACACATACACACACAGACACACACATAATCTCTCTCTTCCACACACACACACACACACACCCATACACACACACATACATACAGCCACACACATACACCCACGCACACCCACACACACACACTCTCTCTCACACACACATGCACACACAGACACACACATAATCTCTCTCTCTCTCTCTCTCTCCCTCACACACACACATACACACACACTCTCTCTCTCTCACACTCCCACATGTACACACAGTCTCTCTCTCACAAACACACACACACACACACATACATACACACACCCAGACACCCACCTACACACACACACCCACACATACACCCACACACACTCTCTCTTTCTCACACACACACACACATCCACACATACACACACACATAATCTCCCTCTCTCTCACACACACACACATCCACCCACACACACACATAATCACACATACACCCACACACACACATACATACACCCACACACACACACCCACGCACACCCACACACACACACTCTCTCTCACACACACATGCACACACAGACACACACATAATCTCTCTCTCTCTCTCTCTCTCCCTCACACACACACATACACACACACTCTCTCTCTCTCACACTCCCACATGTACACACAGTCTCTCTCTCACAAACACACACACACACACACACACACATACATACACACACCCAGACACCCACCTACACACACACACCCACACATACACCCACACACACTCTCTCTTTCTCACACACACACACACACATCCACACATACACACACACATAATCTCCCTCTCTCTCACACACACACACATCCACCCACACACACACATAATCACACATACACCCACACACACACATACATACACCCACACACACACACCCACGCACACCCACATACACATATTCTGTCTATCTCTCAACCACCCACATACACACACACACATACATACACCCACACACACACACCCACGCACACCCACATACACACACTCTCTCTCTCTCTCTATCACACACCCACATACTCACACACACATACACCCACACACACAGACATACCCACACATACACAACACACACTCTCTCTCTCCCACAAACACACACACCCACGCACACCGACATACACACACTCTCTCTCTCTCTATCTCACACACATACACCCACACACACAGACTCTCTCTCTCACAAACACACACACACACACACAGAAATACACACACCCAGACACCCACACGTACACACATACACACACACCCACTCTCTCTCTCTCACACGCACACACATCCACCCACACACACACATAATCACACATACACCCACACACACACATACATACATCCACACACACACATACATACTCCCACACACACACACACCCACG